>NC_061116.1:97770459-97792505 GCF_002878395.1 Capsicum annuum | reverse complement strand
ATATTTAATTTCAAATTTTCAATATATAAATGATTAGTATTGAACACTTTATATTATGAATATACTTTCTAAATTTTAAAATTAAATGCTTACACATGTACTTTGATAATCTTACACTTACACCTCCTATGAAGTGTCTCCATAATTAAATATATAATATAATTTTTAAATGATAAATTATAACCATAAATATAAATAAAATATTTTTTCAAAGCTATTCTAACGAATATTTAAAACAAGGGTATAAAAAATTATTCATACATTTGATTAAAAAATAAATAAATATTTTAAAAATAGGATATGATACAACTTATATAAAAGCTATATCAACTATAAATTATAACTTTTTATGGCTTTAAGTACGTAAATTCCTTGAAAATTTTATTAACTATAATATTTTATTATATATAATCTCTTTTTTATTGTAGCTTTTATTTATTTTTCCTTTGAAAATTATTTATATATAACTACTTAAATGAAGCTTTAATTACGTAGGATCTTCATTATATGCAAGGTTTAAATATTTTTAGCAAAAATAGGATTAACTTTTTTTGGGATATAACTATAAGACTTTCATAACATAGAAGATGTAAGTGTTTAGTGTAATTAATTATTGTGGATAATTATAAAGTGTTTTGAGCTTTGACTATCTTTATTGATATATTTTTAAATTATATATTTAAAAAATATTTAAATATGTAGTTTCTTAATTTATTTAAATATAATAAATAATAGAATTACTTAATTAGAGGTTTCATTAATTATAAAGTTAATTAATGATTCACAAGTCGGCTTAAAATAGAGGAGCAAGACTACAACACTAGTGCGCGAGTATTCTCTTAGGTCGATGTTAACTTGGGTCATCATTAATTATTTGTATTTTTGTTGTACTTTTTAAAAGATGATAACTAATAAATATGTAAAACGTCAATATTTTTTTTTGGTAAATTAAAGATTTTATTTAACCAAGTGAGCGTTTACAACACCAGGAAGCTATAAAACTTCAACATTAATACGTGACTCTCTTGAGTTGTTATAAAATAGGATTGACACTATGGATCAATGATTTTTTATGATTTATATAGAGTTGCGATTTCTACCATGTCTAAATATTTTTAGTTTAATTTCTACTGTCGTTATTGTATTATTTTCAAATTATGTTTAAATATTTATTTAAATATGTGTTTTAAATTTATTTAAACATAATAATTATAAAATTATTTAATTAGACGTCATAATAATAATAAATATAAGTAACGATTCTCAAATTATCAAATCAATGTAGTATGGGCGCAAGACTACAATATTAACATGTGACTCTCTTGGGTTGTTAACTAGAGTCGACGATAATGAATATTTTGATTTTTATAACTTGTCAATGTCCACCACATCTTAAGTGTTTAAATCTTGACTGATGTTATTACAATATTTTCAAATTATATTTAAAATATCGTTCAAATATGAAGAATTTTAGATTTAAAATTTAACAAATAAAATATGCTCAAATTTAAGTAATGATTCAGAAATTATCAAACCAGCATAACATAAGGGTGTCAGACTACAATATTAATACACGACTTTCTTAGGTTGATAATAACAGGATCGATACTTATGAACTATAATTTTTACGATTTTTATGATACATTAATGTCTATCATGTTTAAAGTGTTAGAGTTTTAACTTTAGTTATTAAAATATTTTCAAATTACATTTAAAAAATTATTTAAATTATGTAGTTTAATTTTTCAAAAACATAATATTTTTTATATAATTTTTAAATAATATATGTTATACCCTTTGTCTCAATTTATGTGGTATTAATACAATTTTAAGAGTGTACTAATTATTGTAGTTTAGAGTACTTGATTTTTTGTCTCAATTTATGTGGAAGCAATAAAATTTAGAGAGTGAATTATATTTTTTAAGTCTTTTTAATTATTTTAAGTTGTTAATTATTATGATTTATAATATTTTTACATAATTCTCAAATTATGAATTATTATTTATATTTGTTACTAAAATGATCTCTAATGAATTTATTTTTATTATTATGCTTAAATAAAATTCTTATATATATATATATATATATATATATATTCAAATATAATTTGTAAAATATTGTGATAACAACAAATCAACACACTTTACCTTGATCAAGTGTTACGGCAGAGGTTATTTTATTGGAAGATTCGAACCTCTTCTATCTGAACAATATTTTTATAATCTAATACTAAATTATTAATTAATAATTATTATAAATATAGTTATAATTAGTTGAACTAAAGATTAATAATTGAACATAGCTATCACAAAAGTGTATTTATACAATAATTTATATCTATATAAATAAGTGATTAAATTTTGTTATTTTTTAATCAACTTATTATAACAAATTCAAACAAATTAACTTTACTAAATTTTACTTTAGACTTGTTTAATCGAAATAATATCTTTATCTGTTAATTAGTGTTGCAAATGATGCGATTCAATTTTATAACTTGTAAGTTTCAAATATAATTTTTTTAAAAATAAATGTCTATATTAATGATTCTATTAACTTCAATTAACTAATTATAAAGAATTTAAACAAAATTTTAATATGTTTCACTCAAGCTTCATCATGATCAAGTGTTTTAAGAATTTTACAATTGTTTATTATTCGGCTTAATTCAAATTTACAGGATCTTATTTATAAGTTTCAAATATGATTTGAATAAACAAATTATTATATCTAATTATTTTATTAATTAATATACTTAATCTAAAGAAAATTTTATAAATCCTTGCTAATTATATGAAGATAGATACAATAATTATATATATATATATATATATAATAAAGTAACATTTTCTTTATAACTACAGTCTACAACATAATAGATTTAGCAATAAGTATAATTCCTTAGTCATGGACCATAGAAAATATGTATATAAATTTTAGGCACATTTATTGCTAAAAATGTTACGAAAAAAAATATTGTGGTTAAATTATTTAGTAAAATAACTTTTTACATTTAACTACGACATATTTTGTTAGTATATCTATCTATAGACAAATATAAAATAAAAATTTTTTAAACATGCCAAATCATGTTATTATTAAAGGTCTAAGTGAATTTGAGAATTTCTCTCAAATATCACTTATATTTCATTTAGGACCACAATATTACTGAACTATCACTCTTTTCCTAAAAAAAATACTAAACACCTCAAAAATATTCTTCTCTCTTAATTGACATGCCATGTCATTAAAATCATATTTTTTAAATAATAAATCATTTAATTCATCAAACTCATTTACTCAAAATTATAACTTTATTCTTTTAAAAAAAATGCATTAGTTTATTTTTCCTGTTTAGAAATTCTTTACCATACTTAATCTTTATCATATTATTTTAAATGAAAACTAAAATCTCTAGATAACTTATGTAATTTAGTGATATTATTTTTTTTTGGAAAATAAGTGATCTTTGTAGGAAATTATATATAAAAACCTGAATGATTATCTAGGAAAATAACTCTAGAAAAAAAGTATAAATACCTAAGTATGAGAATTTCTTCTTAATAAATTAATATATATTTTTAAAAAGATAAAACTATTATTTTACTTAATGAGTTTACAGATTTAATATGTTTATTATTTTTTTTTTAAATAATGGTTTACTGATATAGCATGCTAATTAGAAGAGAAGGAAACTTTCAAGGTACTTAGTAATTTTTTGTGAAAAATATTAATAACTGAATGATATTATTGTCTTAGCAAAAATAAAATTTGATTTTTATAAACGACTCTAAAATATTTATAAAAATCCTAGAAAATATCTCCAGAAAAAATTTGAAAGTTTAAGCAATGATAAGAGATTTCTAAGCATGAAAATTTCTTCTTAATAAATTAATATATTGTTTTAAGAAAAGAATAATAATATAATTTTGGCTAAGTAAGTTTGATGATTATTAAAAAAAAATTAATAATATGGCCCGCCAATTAGAAGAGAAAGAGACATATAAGATACTTATTTTTTTTTTTTAGAATAATAGTGATAGTTGAGTCATGTTTTTATCTCTAAAAAGATAAAAATAATTTTTGTAGGAAATTTAAAAAATATGAGTGGCCATTGAGAAAAATAACCCTTGAAAAAATATATGTCAAGTTGTAGTACCGATAAAGTTTTTCTAAGTATAATTTTTTTTAGTAAACTAGTACATTTTTCAAAGAAAAAAAGAATTTTAGTTTGATTAAATGAGTTTGATGAGTTAAATTGGTCTAGTCTTTTTTTTTTTTTTTAATTTTTTTAGTGACATTCATGTCAGCTAAGAGAGAAGAAGACTTTTGAGGTGTTTTCTATTTTTTGAGAAAAAAAGTGATAGTTGAATGATATTGTGATCCTAAATAAAACATAAGTGATATTTGAAGAAAAATTTTAAAACTTAGCTGACTATTTAGGAAATTCACCCTTAAAACTCTATTTTCATACAATAATTTTCACATTCATTACAAAAATCATAAAGTCGAACTAGATAAAAAATAAATAAAATAATTTAATTAAATTTATCAAAATATGTTCAAAGTATAAACTATACTACATAATTAAAAGTTGAACTAAAATCAAGCAACTACAAACGTAAAAAGAAAAAATATAACTAACAATTAATAAATAAATTTGTATTAATTAATACAAATTTTCTTAGTTACATATTCCTACATTTGGCAATTGTTTAATTATGTAATTGTCAATTAAGAAAATTAAATAATTATAAATAGAATACATAAATTGTCCATTCTCATTTATTGGGATAGTTTTCAATGTATTGAAAAGTGGTATAATAAATAAAGTAATATTAGAAATTCAAATTTATGATAAAAAAGATAAGAATATCTTAAAACTAATTAGTTTATAGTGTGAATAGGATTTATTACTGTTACTGCCAAATTTTATGGCCAAAAAGATTTTTCCTAATTTGTAAGAGAGTAAAGCATCTTCTCATATGGCAATGGGCTTACGTTCATGCTGGCACAAATGTCTAGTATGTGGTTTCTAAAGTCTAGGCAGTAATAGAACATGGCCTTTATTTTAGAGAAAAAGATACTATTTGGAAAGATTAAATGTCTAACCTTTAAGTCAACATAAGTTTGGTCATCAACATAATCAAAAGCACAAATTTTAACATCACACAATTTGTATTACCAAGATTAAAAGTATATACCCCGTGAATAACAAATGTTTAAGGGGCCGTTTGGTGTGAGGTACTAGAACAAATAATTTTGGGATAAAATAATAGTCCCGAGATAAACATTTTAATGTATCATTTAGTTGGTAATACTCGGGATAACTTACCCCGGGACTAATAATTAGTTATTTATAAGTTTTTAGTTGTCCCCGTGTGCAAATGCCAGCTTTAATATAGGCTTTACACAACAATTCATTCAACATAGGAATGTATCTTTCAATCTTTATGAATTTTGGAAGCAAAGTTACAATAGACACTCTTTGACTGATATACTACAGATTCTTTTGTGGGATTAATGCTGAACCAAAAAGTTTTGGAATATAATATGTATTATTGAAGTTCAATGTACAACTTTAACAACAATTATTATTTAGAAAAATATGTATGAATCTTATATATTGGCACATAACTAAACACATAGAAAAATCATACGAATACAAACATAAAAATAATTAATAAGTTAACTAAAGTGAGGGGTATTTTTGTAAACAAATAATATACTTTTACAAAAAATGCACTACATATTATTTTTAGTTCCACAAACCAAACAACCACTATAAAATAATACCAGGATAACTTATCCCAGGACAACTAATCCCAGTATAACTAATTCCAGCATAACTAATCTCGGTATAACTTGTGTTCAAACTAAACGACCCCTAACTGTACTTTTTTCTCATGAAGAGAACGTTATTTTTTCCATACCTTCAAGTTCCAAGTTGTTCTCCAACTTCGACAAACGGTTCCACTTTAGCAACTGAGAATAGCCTCTTTGTCGTACATTATAAGAGTTCAGAACATCTATTTTATGGTACATTGGAACAACAAGAAGTACCTCTACGTTTACAGGAAGAACTGTGTAAGGATTTATGCTATATGTAGTTTTAATGATGAGCATCTAACTGGAAGGCACCAGGTCCCTGGATGTGCAAGGTACAGTACAGCTGGCACACGTTGTCTGCACAGTTTTGTCCTCTTGTGCAACAAACTTGCAGGTGCTATTTTGTATTGGTTAGGACAAGTGGTCAATGATATTTCAGCCTTAATCATCACTCTTCTATAAAGAAAAAAAGAGACGCTTCTTCATCAAAGGGTTTTTTGCAATTATAAAGAGTGAAGAGAGCCAGCAAAAAATCATTTTAACATTGCTCAAGTTAATAGCTGATTATGTGTACTTACACAAAAATTATTCTTGAGTGAGTACTAATTTGTAACTGAACTACTCATATGTTTTCATTTAGTGAGAGAAGTGCTTAGGTAGAGTTACCTAAGCTTGTTGCTGGTTAGAGTTAACCAATTTTTTAGGGAAACTTGGCAGAGGTGTCAAGGTGTGCTTGCAATATAGGTATTGCAAATAGAAGGAACCTAGAGTTAGGTTTACAGTCGAGTCTATAATAAAGAGTTTGGTTATAGTGGACTATTTTGGTGCTTATGACGGCAAGCTGTAGTTTTTCCCTTCCAGTGTTTCCATGTAAAATCTTGTGTTTTTACATTTCTGCACTGCCTTTGTTCTTACAGCACCTCATAGATATTATACTGTTCAATCACTCGTGATTGACTTTGAAGGACCTGTCCCCTCACTATGTGGTGCAACCCCCAATGGTTTTAGTGATTGATATCAGAGCAGGTTTACTCTAAAAGGTTGATACCTAGAGTGTTCTGGTCATCATACCTGCTACAACTGAACTAGAGGTGGAGAGAAAGAATGCAAACAGGGAGAGATTCCTGACTTTGAAGGTTTTAGAGTCTGCCCCAGGTGAAGAAGACACTGATATTGTACTTCTAGCAAAAAAGATTGTTAAGGCTATAAAAAGAGGTTAACAACTTAGCAAAAGAAATGGTAAAACTGAGGTGTCACAAAGGTGGTAGCTCTGAAGAATTCATGAGGAACTACCAAATGCAAAAGAATGATCAAAATCCTGAAAAATCATGAAGAAAAGATGTAACTAGCTGTATAATAAAGAAGGTATTGGTTGCATGGGAATACTCCTCAAATAAATCTGAGAAAGACAAAGAGTATGGAGATGGTTTCATGCTAAAACATGGTGAGAAGAAAATAATCTCATTTTTTTATTGCTCTCTCATGGAAAACACAGATGATGAAAAAGAAAAATAGGTTACAATTTTCGATATTAAGTAAAGTCTAGATAACTACACTTCTAGGAAGATTAAAAAGCTTGCTAGTGTGTTGATAGACTCTCTATATAAAATTACCATTGAGAAAAATGCTCTAGAATAAAAATTAGAGAACCAGAAGGTTGAATTAACTGCCTTAACTCTTCAAATTCCTAAAACAAAAGAATAGTTTGCTAAGTTAAAATCTGAACTTTATGAGTCAACTGAAAAAAGTCAATGCTTCTTAGAGTAAAGAGAAGAAAGAGGACTCAAAGCCTCAAATTTAACTTAAAGAAAAGCTGAAGAATTCTTAAAATCACCTTATATCTGCACTTTATAGGAATGAAGAATTAGAGAGGGACCTGGTCTTCCTGAAAGAAGAGTTAAAAAAGTCTCTTAAATGGACTACTTCCTCACTAATCCTTTCTGATTTGATTGGTCAAGGTGTTAATAATGGTAGAGGTCTAGGCTATTAAGGAGAATTCCAACCTGTTGAGTCTAAAAAAATTGTTCATCATGTTGAAAGCAAAGGGCACAAACTCTTGAGTACTCACTGTGGAAGAGATTGATATTTAAAAAAAGGATGTCAGTACTGGATTAAGGCTAAATTAAGGAGTAATGAATACATTCAGTAGGATAATGCATATTCAAAGGGGTTCAAGTCTCTAAAAAGGGCAAAAAGGAAGCCATGACTGCCTAGATGGGCTAAAAGGAATTTGATCACGCTATTATCATCCCACTGGGAACTCAAACTTAAGTGGGTTCCCAAAACCAAATTGTGATCATGATTCTATAGATGAAGAAGGGGATTGTAGTCAGGAATAGCGCATTGATTGAAAGGATTCAATTCTTAATAATGAAAGGACTGATTATGTTCTCTCTCAAGACACTTCAAGATGGAGGTGTCTTATTTTGAAATAAATTATTTCAAGGGAACTGGTCCATAGAAAATTTATCTCAGAGGAAGAATCTTCACTAGAATGAATGACATATGATTCAATGTCACTGAATGAATGACATATGATTTGTGTCACTCCTATAATTGTCTATGATAAGGAGGAAGGTCTCCTTGCTAAAATAAGTGTATGTGATTCTAACTCAGCTCCATACCTTTGCAAGTATACACCCATGGTAACAACTTAGGAGGAGAACAGTTGAAGCAATCACAAGTACAGTATTCAGTCAAAATAAGAAGGGCCTGGTCCCATCTCCCAGGTTAGTGTCAAAATAATGTGCCTTAAAATTCATTAAATTTTCGTTTGAAAAATGTCACATATCTTCTCGTACCTAAACCAAAGATGTAAAGTTTAAACTAGTGTGAAGAGTAACAACTTTAGTAATTAAATGTGTCAATTCAAAAATTCCTCTTAAACGGTTATCTCCTTACCTACAAACTTAAATCCTCTTATTTCATCCTCTTCACAAGTAACTCAAAACATCATTTTCTTACTTAATTATAACTTGTCCTTCTTTCTTTCTCAAAATTTTAAAAATGGTTGAAATACTATCTTATTGAAATCACATAAAAGAATTATCCTCAGATCAACCTCAAGAGTTACACAATACTTTACCCATCATTCATCCTTCTAAAATTTCTGAAACCCTTACTGAAACTATTCCAGTCAAAACACTAGGTTTTAGTAAAAACTCTGATGAGTTAGCCTTGAAAGTTGACTTAAATTAAGCATTTGATTTACCAAGTGAACAAGAAATATCTCAATAAAAAATTCCCACCTCCTTAGAAAAACCAGAGTCCTCTGAGTTAAATCTTATATTTAACCAGCTTGATTATGAAGAAATTCCTGTAAAAAAAGTAGATCCATTCAGCAGCATAAACTCGGTAGCTAAAAATTTGATTTTGCTTGGACATGATCCCAAGCAAAGATCTTTTAGTGGGGAAGAGCAAATAGCAAGAGAAAAAGATGATTTGAAGAAGGATGAGGAGTCTGTATTACCTCCAAATGAGGAAAATGAAGAGGATGAGGATAAACAACCTCTAGTTTGGAAAATGAATAAACTAAGAGTTAGTATAGGAAAAGGGAAAATAATTAACACTAGCATACATGTTACTACATCTTATTCTACTTGGAGGTCCAAAAAAAGGTTATTAGCAGATGTCATGAAGGAAAACAAGTTTTCCACCATTAAAATAAGAAAACTAAGTAAATCTATTGTTGAGAAGAAGAAAAATATCAAAGTTGTAGAGGTTAGAGAAGATCAAGATCCTAATTTTAATATTATTATTGCAACTAAGGGTAAAAGACAAGAAGTTCATGATGCTGAAAGGACCAGGTCCACTTACCCAAAGTCTGGTAGTCCTACTATAAGCAAGAAGAAACACATAACTATGAAGAGAATGAAAGTCTCTGAGGGACCTAGTCCCAACAAGATAAAAACCGATAAAGAGAAATAACCAAGTGGTGACTCAAAGAGAAGAAGACAAGAGGGAGAAAAGAAGATTATTCCTAAATAAGCAAGGAATGTTATCTTGGAAAAGAATATTATTCCTAAAGAAGCAAGGAATGCTACCTTGGAAACCTAGAAAGTGATGTCTGGGAGAGTATTTGATCAAAAGTTAATAAAAAACCTGGCATGGTAGAATTGGTGGAATATGTGAAACATCAAGGTTGGTTGCACCTACTGGAAGAATCGACTCCTATGTTATTTGAAAATGAAGTTAGAGAAGTTTATTATACCATGAACTTCTTAGAAGATGGGATAAGTCTTACATATCTAGTGCAAGGGAAAGAGATATACCTATATGAAGAAACACTAGGGAGAATCTTTGATATACCTGTTGTAAGGGTGAGAACTATGACAAATAAATAGCCTACTACAGAATTCATGATTGAGGCATTAAAGGTTGGAGGAACATCAACAGCTGCAGTAAAAAAGTTCTTAAAAATTAGTATTAGCTGGTATTTGAGTTCACCAATAAGGTCCTGCTGCCAAGGTCAAAAAAGAGAATAATTGCCTCCAGTGTTGACTTATTCGTGATCGAATATTTGAGTAAGTTTGAGTTAATAACCTTACCTGCTCTTATGATAGAGTACATGAAAAAGGTAATTTGTGAGAAAGAAAGGAAACATAGAATGCCATATGGATACTTCCTAAATAAAGTATTCACTCACTTTGGGGTAATTGGGACAAAAAGAACCCCAGGAACAGCTAAAAAAAAGTTTAGTCTGACAATCTTGGTTGAGAATGAGTGCATCAAAGGGAAATTGGGTATTGTATCCCAAGTATCAGAACTGTTGGCTACTTAAGAAAGACTGAGCAAGGAAATAAAGGAGTTGAGGATTATGTTAGCAGCAAAGGACACTGAAATAGTGCACCTGAAACTATAACATCAAAATTTTTCCTTAGAAAGACCTAGTTCTACTAAATTACTTACAGTAGAAAATAAAAAACTTAAGGCCAAAATTGCAGAATTAATTGGTGAGGTTGAAGGGCTGAATGTTGAAGTAAGACCCTTACTAAAGAGTTATTGGATGCCCATGATGTTGATGCTACTAGAATGGACATGCTGCTAAAATCCCTTCCCCCTAAGCCCCCTTCTGCCCGAATCCTAGTGTGTCAGTCTTCTGGGTCAGCTTCTATTGTGGACTTTGAAAATAGTTGTTTGATGTTTTGTTTTGGTGTATTAAAATGGTGCTAACAATAAAGAATTTGTGCTTGTGTCTTTCATTTGTTTCCTTTTACTTTAAGCTATTCTTCATGTTAGTGTTGCCCCCAATAGCCATGAGTTAACTAATTTGTGCTTTTCAATAATGCCATGAATTAATGTCTTTACTTTTCAATGATGAAAAAAAGGGGAATATTGAGTACATATAGTAGCAAACCAGGAACAAGGTGTTCTAGGTGAATGTGAATGGCATGCTGATAGGGGGGAGGAATGATATGTTAAGGCATAGTGATAGAGGCAAGCAAACAAAAAGTTTTTCCTATAAAAGACAACAAGGGACTAGGTCTCTGTGTTGCATGATGGTGATGAAGAAAGAATGATTGTAGGGGAACCTTCATCTTTAGGTGGTAATCACACTGATTAAATATGATGGATGTTCATTGATACTTAAAGTTGTCTGTTTGGTTTTTCATCATCAAAAAGAGGGGAAATTGCTAGATGTAGTTTTGATGATGAGTAGCTAACTAAAAGGGACCAGGTCCCTGGATGTCAAGGTGTAGTACAGCTGGCATGCATTGTCTGCACAGTTTTGTCCTCTTGTGTAACAAACTTGTAGGTGCTATTTTGTACTAATTAGGACAGATGGTCCAATGATATTTCAACCCTAATCATCACTTATCTATAAAAATAAAAGAGAACTTTCTTCATCAAAGGGTTTCTCACAATTACAAAGAGTAAAGAGAGGTAGCGAAAACCCCATTTCAACACTGCTCAATTTAATAGCTTATTATGTGTGCTTAAATAGGAATTGTTCTTGAGTGAGTACTGATTTGTAACTGAACTACTTATGCTGTAAGAGTAGTGTTTTTGTTTATTAAGAGTACTTAGGTATAGTTGCCTAAGCTTGTTGTTGGTTAGATTTAACCAGTTTTTAAAGGAAGCTTGTTAAAAATGTCAAGGCGTCCTTTCAATAGAAGTATTGCAAGTAGGGGAAACCTAGAGTTAGGTTCACAGCCAAGTATGTAATCAAGAGTTTGGTTATATTGGACTATTTTGGTGCTTGTGAGGTCAAGCTGTGTTTTTTCCCTTCTTGGATTTCCATGTAAAATCCTATGTTTTTACTTCCCGCACTGCCTTTTTTTTTCCAACACCTCATAGTTTCTTTACTATTATATCACTTGTAATTGGCTTTGAGGAACCTGGTCCCTCACTGTGTGGTGCAACCCCCAAGGGTTTTAACAATCAGCTAATTGATCAATATGATTTGTAGGTAACATCCCTTGTTCGTGGTTACTCTCATTATGCTTATCCAACTTAGTCTTTTTAGGATCTTACAATGCATTAGGAGTCTCCAATTCTAAAATGGGATTAGGTGGATGCATTAATTTAAAGTTGACTAGTTAGACATATCAACTATTGTCACGATCCAAGA
Source organism: Capsicum annuum (assembly GCF_002878395.1). Classification (NCBI taxonomy): domain Eukaryota; kingdom Viridiplantae; phylum Streptophyta; class Magnoliopsida; order Solanales; family Solanaceae; genus Capsicum; species Capsicum annuum. The sequence goes on along the minus strand of NC_061116.1, from coordinate 97,780,104 downwards.
CTGCACCCTAGTCATAACATAGCGTCTTGAATCACGAATGACCTTAAGCTAGCCCATGTCCTGGCATGACACTAGAAATACTGAATATCATTGAAATTCTAAGTGCTAAAGCTAACTAATTTAAATATAAATATTTTAGTTAATACTGAAATAAAACTAAATATAAAAACACTACCAAGCTGACATATCTACATGTGTTTGAAAGTCTCTACTACTAATAAGTTGGTAAGAGAAGACCCTAGTTAGCTCCAACTGACTAAACTTGAATGAAATACTAAAATTGAATAATAATGAAATACCATCCTTAAATAATGAGGACTCACAACTAGATATTATTGAAAGGGTACTAAATCGGGCTAACTGTGAGTCTGATGTTGAGTGCTAAAATTTATATCAGAGCATGATAGAACACAAAAGAAAATATGTGATTAATACTTTGAATGTACTAAGAATGTAAGGTATGCAGCTAAAAATAACTAAGTATGCTAACATAGATTGATATACTAAACTGAAATGTAAGACTGAAATGCAAAGATTGAGTTGAAGTACATTAACCCTATGATGATACATACAAATGGTAAAAAAGGTAAAGATGTAAAATCATAGTAAAATAATAAGTAAAAACTAAGCTGAGGATCATGTACAAATAATAAATCAAAATTTATGTGTATGGGATAGCCTGTTAACCAACACATCTAATCTATGCTAAAGGATGTCCAAACTGTGACCTAGTTAGGAGGGTGTTCTATACCTTGCCAAGGTTAATGAACCTAACTGACATGGATCTACTTACTAATATCCATTTAGACTAAGTTATCAACCTTAACTAGAAGGTGGTCGCCAATAACCTATGCTAGACACATAGTTCTAGCATTTGGGGACTTCTATTAAAGGTGTCAGCCTCTTCTAATGGTTGAACCTCCATTGCTGCGTCTGCTAAGAGCTAAGAACAATTCGAAACTGATTAACTAATAGCTCATCACAATAATATATTGAATTTGAGTCAAAAATACTTTATCTGGATGTATCATGATAGTCTTAATAACTAGAGTATAATGCAAGTGTGTAAACTAAAGATAAATAGGCTGTTTATGCTAAGTTAGCCAATTTAGGTATCGTGTGTTCATAACACGCCAACAAGTATAAAAGCCTTATTTAAAATCTTGTATTGACTAATATTCATGGTCATAAGATATTTGAAACACAATTACATAAAGAAATCATAAAGTTGAGACTCATAGTATCTTGCCCTAAACTTCAATAACATAAAGAAAGCCCTCTTTAAATATGCATATACTTGGAATTTTAAGAAACAATGCTAATAGCGTGGACTTAGAGTTTTTGGAGAAGAACCCTATCTTCTTAGAACTTGAGAAAGAGGAGGGAATCACTCTTTTGTTATGTTTTACTAAGTTTGGGTGAGAATGAAAGCAAATGGTCGACTAATCCCCTTTAAGAACTCTCAAAATACCCTTAAAATGATGTAGTATAGGTCTAGGAAATAGGGAATGCATGAAAATACCCCTGGGGAAACAGATTTAAAAATTGCTAAATCACGATAAATGAGGCTCGGGATGACTCATCGTCACCTATAAAGACTCATCTTCTGAGTTATTTGATGGACCTTGATTTTGGAAGCTTAATGATAAATGGTTACAATGGCTCATCATGACACCTGATGACTCTTCCTCAAAGCTCATCATCACTGGGAAATATTTTTAACTTTTAAGATTTTGTCATAATGTCCATAGATGATGACTTATCATAACTGATGGGGACTTATCATCATTATTCGTTGCCAATAGGGTGCTTTTTCATCCTTCTGGGCTTTAAGAAATTTCACTCAAAGCGAGTGTTTGGATGACTTATTGTGACTGACAACGACTAATCATGAACAATCATTTTCACAAGGGAAAATCCTAGTCTTGTGGACTTTTTGCCAATTCCTCATGATGACTATATGCCTCAAATCTAGTACCTAGAATGCCCCCCCGAAGGAACACAAACTAACCCATGATTGATAGCTGTAACTGAGCACTGCATAACATACTATATAAATATAGAAAAGGGCTGAAAGGCCATAAGGTTCAAATAACTGATAAAATATAACATCTAGAAATACGGTATACCAAAACAAAACTAAAATAACTGTCTGAACATGCTATAGTCTCGAAGCCTCTAAACTATCTAAAAACTGTGGAGCTGATGGGACATGTTCCCAACTAACTCTGGAATACTAAAATAATAAAGTAATAAAATAATCATGCTATCCTCAAATGATGAGGACTCACTGTTAGTCTGGCTGCTGAACTTCTGATCTACTAAGAATGCTCTGGAGCTCGTACTTCTAAACCTATGGTGTAAAACACCATAGCACAAATGAATTAGTACGATTGAATGTACTTGTATGCAAGCGAGGAAGGTTGAATGCAAGGGGTTTATATGAATAAACAATACTAACTGACTGAATAACATGAATGTGAGAATACATGCATGAATACATGAACTGTCACTGAGATCATAACATCACTAAATCTGAATACTGATAACATAAGTTTCGTATCACTGATATACTATTATCTAAATGACTGTGTCTGATAGTCCTGTTTCTGATAGAACTAGCTGAGTTCCGTACTGAGCTGGATGACTATTTCTGATAGTATAGAATTTAGTAGAACTATCTGAGTTCTATATTGAGACTGAGACTGTAAATGTGGAAAGTAGTCATCTAACCGACATGCACCTAATAAGCTATTATAGCTGAGCTGGGGTCCAATTTGTAACCCCAATTGGAAGGGTGTCAATACTGCGACACTCATAAGGACAAGCTGTGAGTGATCCCTCATCTAACAGGTACTCTAAGGAGAATGGTAGGACCCTTATATAACAAGTTAATCCACCTCATCTTCCCTCAACTAGCAAGTTTGATATATTAACCTACACTGGCTACGTAGTTTTGGAGCGCAAGGACTGCTTCTAAGAATCACACCCTTTAATTACAGGTGAGTTCCCATCCTTGGGTGCACTCGGTGGTGAATCCTAATCCCATATAAATAGACACTGAACATGATGAACTAAACTAGCTAGACTGAGTTCACTGAGTTCCATTGACTAATGGAATATTACTGAGATATGATAACTAACTACGATTACTAAGATTACTGAGTTTTCCTGAGTCATGAGACTGACTGAATTCTACTAAACATGGATTGACTGAGAGTATCTAGAAAACATGACACTGGATCTAGGCACACAACTAAATTGTCAGGTACAAGTACCCTCAGGACTCGATAGTATAAAACTGACAAGACATAACACTTCTTGACATATGACCATAGTCAACAATTCATAGTACAATCATTGGGAATTTTCATGAAGGATTCACATGCTATAATCTTACACATGAATTGGAATGCATGTAAGCATATCATAATTTCATAAGCGTAATCTCATGAGCATTACATTAATCCATTACAAAGCATAACAATAATGTGGGAGTCTATCAAACATAAGGGAGAAACATGAATTCATCAATTTTGGTCACAAATGAGTCATAAGGCATAATTCCTATTCTCTTAGGCATTTTATCAAACACCTTGCATGAATATCTTTAGGCTTCGGCATTAATATTGAAATAATACTTCATGGCAACATTTTACACTTCCAATGCAAGAATTTCAACCACATACTAATATTTTTTCATGATAGTCATTAAAGACTTCAACTTGGAAATCAAACAACAACATAAACATGAATATAATTAAATTCATACCATGGAATCCAAAGTTTATAATTCAAATAGGGTTTCTGAACTTCATGGGTGAAAGGAACCCATGAATCAACACGTAACATACTTGGGTGGATGATTTCTGAAAGATTGGTAGAGGAAAGCTTGAATTCTTGCCTTGGGATTAAACACCTAGGGTTTCTTATTATTGGGGATTGATCTTTGAGATAGACCCTAATTTGGTGTTGTGGAGAAATAAAGAAGTTGTGAGCTCTGGTCTAGTATATTAGGAGTCAAAACGGGTGGAAAAAGATCAAAATACCCTTTTAAAAATGGCTTAAAATCGATGATCGAAAGTGGCGACACGTTGGTCGATGATCATCACTGGATTGATGGTCTGTCGTTCCTGACCATCATACTTGGCCAGAACCTGAACTTTCTGCCTCATCTACGATGGTTTGGGTGATGGTCTGTCGCTAGCTCGACGGTCTTGACAATTGCACTTGGCCAGGAGATGGGTTCACTATCTTAGTCACGATGGCTTGGGAGACCGTCCATCGCTAGATCGATGGTCTGTCGGCCTGACCATTGCTTCTGGACGGTTTCAACAGTTCTCTGTAAAACATCCATAACTTTTTACTCCAATACCAAATTTGGATGAAATTGGTATTGTTAGAAAGCTAATTCAATTTCCCACTTGATGAAATGTCAAAATTAGGGAAATTATATCTGATTTAAAGATTAATCATTTAGGAATTCATCACTAAATCTTCTGAAGACTAGATATGACTTAAAGAAAGTTTGAGGTATTACAATATCTCCCCCTTGGGAACATCTATCCTCGAATGGGACTGACTAGACTTGGATAGCTAATAGACTGATCTTACTTAAGGGACGTGAAAATTTGAGCATGTTTATATGACTGGAACTTCTGATACACTAAAATCTCATACTGAATATGCATGTCTGATGCATGGATATGTGATAGATAGTCTTCATGAATGCATGACTGAAATTATTGAGAAGTTGAGTTTCTCGTAATGAGAATGCATATCTAATGCATGAATAAGTGACTGACATGATACATGAACATATGACTGGATATGCAAGGGTACTTGATAGCAAGTTTGTAACTAAAATCTGAACATGAAACTGAATAAGCTTAAGGAAAGCTATTACCTTAGGCTGAGTCTGAGTTTGTAGAGAAGAGGTAAGGATACTTGGTCCGGATGTCTGCTTCTACTTCCCAAATATCTCCCTTAATAGACTGATTTTACCAAAGAACTTTGACTAGAGGGACTTCTTTGTTCCTCAGTCTGCGAGTATGGTAGTCAAGAATTTCAATTGGAATCTCTTCATAAGAGAGGCTATTCTGAATGTCTAAGCCCTCTATCAGGACTACAACTACTGGGTCACCTATACACTTCTTTAGCAAGGAGACATAGAACACAGGATGAACTGAGGCTAGATTTGAAGGAAATTTAAGCTCATAAGCTACCTTGCTGAAATGACTGAGAATTTTGAAGGGATTGACATATTAGGGACTGATTTTTCCCTTCTTGCTGAACTATTTCATGGGAGAGATTTTCAAGTACACATAATCACCAATCTAGAACTCGAGATCCTTTCTGCGCACATCTGCATAAGATTTCTGTCGGCTCTGAGCAGCCCAGAGTCTTTCTCTGATTAATTGAACTTTTTCTAAGACATCGAATACTAAGTCAGGTCTTATAACTGGGGCCTCACCCACTTTTAACGAACCGATTAGTGATTTGCACCTCCTACCATAGAGATATTGAAATGAAGCTATCTGAATACTGGAATGAGAGCTGTTTTTGTATGCAAACTCCATCAAAGGTAAGGGGTCATCCCAACTCCCCTTGAAATCAATTGCACATGCCCTTAGTATATCTTTCAAGGTCTGAATAGTCCTTTCTGCTTGACCATCTGTCTGAGGATAAAAGGATGTACTAAGAAGAACTTGGGTACCAAGACCCTTTTGGAACACTTTTCAGAAGTGAGAGGTAAACTGGGTACCTCTATCTGAAATAATAGACAAACCATGCAATCTAACCAACTCCCTAATATAGAGTTTAGCATAATCCTCGGGTAAATAAGAGGTATGGACCGGAAGGAAATAAGCTAATTTGGTCATCCTATCTACAGTGACGTAGAATGAATCATGCTGATGATGAGTACGAGGAAAACCCATCACAAAGTCCATGTTAACTTTTTCCTACTTCCAAGTAGGAATACTGAAATCTTGTATGGACCCACTAGGCTTTTGATGCTCTATCTTAACCTACTGAAATATAGAGAATTTTGCCACAAACTCAGCAATATCTCTCTTTATTCTACTCTACCAATATATCTCCCACAAATCGTACTACATCTTAGTGGCCCTGGATAAATAGAGTAGCATGCACCATGCGCTTCTGTAAGCATTTGTTACCTCAAGTCATCTACACCTAGAAAACACAGACGACCCTGACAACGGGGAACACTATCTCCTTCTTGGGAGAAAACCTCTACCATTTAATGTCTGACTGATTCTTTCAACTTAACAAGATTGGGATCTCTATCTTGCTTTTCTTTCACCTCAATACTAGAGATGATTTTGAACTATTCTGAACCCATATACTAACTTCTGCTGAATCGACTAAGTGGATACCTAGTAAGGCAAGCTAATGGATTTCCTGAGCTAAATTCTTCTTATTGCCCTCAACATGAGTAACACTACCCATAGACAGTCTACTGAGAGCATCAGCCACTACATTTGCCTTGCCCGGATGATAAAGGACACTCATGTCATAATTTTTCAAGAGCTCTAACCACCTTCTCTAATGGAGGTTAAGATATTTATGAGAGAATACATACAGAAGTCTTTTGTGATCTGTGAATACATCTACATGAACACTATACAAGTAATGCCTCCAAATTTTTAAGGCAAAAACTATGGCTTCTAACTCAAGATCATGAGTCAGATAATTCTTCTCATGGGGATTAAATTGTCTGTAGGCGTAGGATATGACCTTACTATGCTGCATAAGAACACAACCCAAACCTACTCTGGATGCATCGCAATACACTACGAATCTATCTGAACTGCCTAGAAGAGTCAAAATTGGAGTTGAGGTGAGTCGAGTCTTTAACTCTTGAAAACTTTTTTTGCATAAATCTGACCACTGAAACTAAACCTTTTTCTAAGTTAATCTGGACATAGGGGATGCAATAGACAAAAATCCTTTACCAAATCAACAGTAATAGCCAACCAAACCCAAGAAACTTCTGATATCTGATGGAGAGATGGGTCTCGGCCAATTTCTCACTACTTCGGTCTTTTGAGGATCAACTCTAATGCCATCACCGAAAATGATATGACCAAGGAATGCTACTGACCCTAGACAAAATTTACACTTACTGAATTTGGTGAACAGCTGATGATTTTTTAGAGTCTGCATTACTATTTTGAGATGGTCTGCATGATCATGCTCACTGCAGAAATAAATAAGAATGTCATCTATGAAGACTATGACGAACATGTTGAAGTACTGCTTGAACACATGGTTCATTAAGTTCATGAAGGCTGCTAGGGCATTGGTAAGACTAAAGAACATGAATAAGAATTCAAAGTGACCATACCAAGTATAGAAAGCTATTTTTAAAATATCACATTCTCTGACCCTTAGCTGATGATAGCCTGATCTTAGAAAAATAGCTGGCACCCTGAAGTTGATCGAACAAGTCATCAATTCTGGGAAGTGGACACTTATTCTTGATGGTGACTTTATTGAGTTGATGTTAGACTATACACATTCTGAGAGAACCGTCTTTCTTGTGTATGAATAAGACTGGTGCGCCCCATGAGGACACATTGGGTTAGATGAAACCCTTATCTAGGAGATCCTTCAGCTAATCTTTCAATTATTTGAGTTCTGCTGGTTCCATTCTATATGGCGGAATAGATATGGGCTGAGTATCTAGAAGAAGGTCTATGCCGAAGTCTATTTCCCTTTCGGGAGAAATTCCGAGAAGATCTTTAAGAAAGACATCTGAATATTTATTCATAATTGGGACTGATCCGAGACTGGGAGTTTTAGAACTAGAGTCCTTAAATCGAACAAGATGATAGATATATGCCTTAGATATCATTTTCTATGCCCGAAGGTAAGAAATAAACTGACCTCTAAAAATTAAAGTACTACCCTTCCACTCTAGGATAGTTTCATTCGGAAACTAAAACTGGAAAACTCTGTTTCTGCAGTCGACTGTGGCATAGTAGGAATGAAGCCAATCTATGCCGAGAATAATATCAAAATTAGTCATCTCAAATTTGACTAAGTCTGCTGAAGTGATTTTCTGAGATACCATAATCGAATAGTTCCTATATACCCATCGGGCTATGATAGTTTTACCCACTGGGGTAGACACTGAGAAGGGATTTGCTAGAATTTCGGGACTGACTCCAAAATCAACTGCTATATAGGGAGTAACAAAGGACAAAGAATGTCCTGGATCTAGAAAGGCATAAACATGTACGTGAAAGATCTGTAATGTACTAGTAACCACATCAGGAGAATTTTCTTGATCTTGTCGGGACTGAAGAACATAGAGTCTATTTGGGCATTACCCACTGGTGGCACTAGAAGAGGCACCCTGCTGATTTGAGTGACCAGACTAAGCTGAAGGGAGATTATGCTAACCCTGAGAATCTGGCTGGGGAAATATCTGACTCTGTGACGTGGCTTGCCATATCTGAAGCAAACATCACTGCCAACTCTGCAAGTACCCTGATCGTGATTGCCATATGTCTAACAAAAAGGATAGGTTCGGGCACTGCTAACACTGCCCTGAGACTAAGAGCCTGGCACCCTATCTCTATTGCCATCTCTAAATTTTGGCACTAGAGCACTGGCTGAGAAAGGAGCTGGAATGGATGACTTTGGGCGGAACTGAGAATGGCTTCCACCCCCTGACTTAGGTTGAGCAAATTTGAAACTATTTGTTGTTGCTCTCTTATTCTGCTTCTCTCTTATCTTAGTCTTCTACTCTTCTATCTGTTGAGCATGGATCATAAGCCTAGATATGTCCATTTCACTAATCAACATTACAGATCTACACTCATTGACCATACTATCATTCAACCAAGAAATAAACTTACTCATCTTGGCCCTGCTATCTACCACCACATAAGGAAAATATCTAGCTAGTTGCATAAACTTAAGAGAATACTCTTTCACTGTCATGCTACCCTGTCTAACATTGATAAATTCTAACACCTTAGCTTTCCTCAGCTTTAGGGGAAAGAATCTATCTAGAAAAGTAGTGGCAAACTCCTCCCACTCTATGGGCCCTGCATCACTAGCCCTCTTTACTTTTTACTATTTGAACCATGTATGACCCACATCCTACAACTAATATTCAGCTAGCTTAGCACTCTCACTAGCGGTAACCCCCATGAAATCCATAACCCTCTGAACCTTGTTAAGGAATTCCTGAGGGTCCTTGTCTAACTTAGACCTAATAAAGGATAGAGAATTCATTTAGGTAAAGTCTTGAATCCTGGATGCATCTGAATTAGCCACTAGGTTGGCTAGAACAGCAGTCGTCTATTCATTCTGGGCATCAACTGAGTTAGCAAGAGTATTGAATGAAGCTCTGAACTCTGCATGAGAGACATGTTCGTCCAAGGGATCTGCTTGGACAGACTGAGGGTCTGACAGATTTTCATTTCTTCTTTAGGGAGGCATGTTCTGTAGAACAAAGGGAGAATGAATTTAGACTGAGAGTTAAATTTGAGCTCATGCTCACTGGCACGACATAAATACTCAAATAAGGAAAACTGTTCCTAAAACATCTTATAGCCTCCTGTACATAAATGTGGCGCGCAACACACCCATGTACAAGACACTACTAGA